>NC_041339.1:34071841-34101841 GCF_004354835.1 Perca flavescens
TTAAAACTTAAAAAAATCTATATTTTTAGATGTTAAAAGAAGAAAGAATTCTGAGAAAAAAGTCAGAATTCTGACTTTTTTTGTGTGTGATTATTCATCTACACTCTAAGAAATATCTGTGTGTTAACAGTTGTATGACTGTATATTTTAACAAAAATTGTCCATAGAACTTGATTCACAGTTGTATTTTAGTTTTTCACATTTCAAATTGCATAATTTGTGCTCTGACAATTTTTGGCGGCCACAGAGATTGTTTTTTTGCGAGATTGAAGTCCACTTTTTCACTTTTTACGACATTGTAAACATTTATTTTATGACGTTTTTGTCGCTTTTACTTTGTGACACTTTTTGCGAGGTTTGTGTCGGGTTTTTCACCATTATTTGTCGCTTTTCCCAACACTTTTGATTTTTTTTTGTCAAATGTTCTGTGTTTTAACTGTATGTGTTTTTTAATTACGGTGTAAAGTCCGGGCAATGAGCTGCCATAACCTTTTCTGTTATTTTACGGATTTATTTCTTAGAGTGTACCTCTGTGTGTGTGTGTGTGTGTGTGTGTGTGTGTGTGTGTGTGTGTGTGTGTGTGTGTGTGTGTGTGTGTGTGTGTGTGTGTGTGTGTGTGTGTGTGTGTGCGCATGTACGCGTGTATTTCTGCGTATCTGAGTCACTACTGTGGCATCAGGGGCCAATTAGCGGGGTGGATTATGTGTCTGAACTGTGATCCTGAGGGAAGGAACCAAAACGCACTGTGAGGAGGGAGGTGGGGGGGGGGGGAATTGCCGCATGAAGCCACACAAATGACACCCACACCAAACATATCAGCTCCCTGTACTAATACTGTAATAGCTGCCATCACAGCGGTGTGTCTGAGAGACAATTGTGATATCTGGTATCTGGTTTTGGGCTGTTGGCTGCACAAAAAAATCAAACCATTTTAAGATCTCACATGTCACATTTTGATTGTTTTCTGATAGTTTATAGACCAAGTGATTCATCACTAATACAACTAATGATTACATTTAGCCTTAGAGTGCATTTAAACTCCACAGGATTAAAACTAAAATTTAGCATCTCACCCAAACACCTAAAAGTGTGTTCACTGCTACAGTACACATGCATGGTTCTTTACTAAATTAAAAGCACTTATTGATTTATAATTGTTGGCCATAGTCAGTTTGTTTTGGTAGTGCAATGGAAACGGTCAGAACTTTTCCTCACAAACCTGCAGTGTGGTTGTGTACAGTTCATTGCATTGCAAATAGAATTCAAAGGTTCGGAAGTGAAATCCCATTCTATTTCTCCATAAGGATTTTGAATATTAGCCATAATGTCTAAACCATCCAAGGTAGACTGACTGCCTTATGCTGACCACGAGCTCCGAGGCTGCGAAATGAAAGTTTCTGCTTCTGTAGAAGCCACAAGTCTATATAAAATCAACTTTGTTTTAAGAACAACATGTTTTATTCGCGATCTTATGGAGGAATACAACACTACCCACAATCCTACGCGTAACAGCGACATCTCTGATTGGTGGAACTCTGTACTGTTACCATGGAAATGTTCACCGCACCTAGGGCGAGCTGCTACCATTGAAGTCTATGATGTTTTCTGTACACAGTCTTGTACCTTTGCCTTTTTTGTTGCCATTTTCAAAATGTTATTTTGCGCTGAATCAAATGTTTTATGGTCAAGATTTGTCTAGGAGCTGGTTGGCTTGGTTCCAGACTTTAAACTCTTTTCATAAAACATGTAAGGAAATGTCAATAGAGATATTGAACGTGGAAAATGGTCAATCTCTATTGAGCTCTATGGAGATAGAATTGTGTGTTTTTATTAATAACTGTTGTTCAGTAGCTGTACACACACACACACACACACACACACACACACACACACGTGCGCACACACTTCCTGTGTGTGTGTGTGTGTGTTGTGAGCCAGTCAATGGGGACATGAAGCGTTAGCTCGAGCATCAGCGTGTCCAATGGGATTGATCGATTTGTTGTTGATTGCCATAGCGACTCCCAGAGAGTGGGCTTGATATCTCTATTCTTGTGCAGGTGTTTACACTCGGACCACTGAGCAGCTTTTAGTTACAACGCGACACTCAGTGTTTGTTGCTTATATTTTTATTTTTTGGCAAAAATTGAAAAGAATACAAAAAAAGTCAACCGTGAGCTGATGAGACGAGCAAAAGTGTCAGTTGTGTCAGTGTTGGTGTAACGTTGTTGGGATGTTATCGCTCTCTGGCAGCATCAAGCTAATATTGTCGCCCCGCTAGGAGGTCCTGCTACGCTAAATCTGTGCCGAGCGAGCTGAAGGGATCAGACTCCTGGTGTCGGGGGGGGGGGGGAGTCAGGGGTTAATATATGTGTCTGGGAGACAGCCTTTTCATCCCCCTCCTCCCTCCATTCCTCCCTCATTCTGTCCATCTCTGCCTTCCTCCAGGCACACCCCTCACTCTCTATCCAATCTGTTTCCTTTTGTCAACGGTCCTGGCCTGTGATGTAGGGAGGCTCGGTTCACCTTGACACACACACACACACACACACACACACACACACACACACACACACACACACACACACACACACACACCATGGTGCATTAGACTGGTAATTTCCCCTCCTTCATGCCTATGCTATGGCCTTATTTATGATAATTTATCATTTTACCATACCCACTCCCCTCGCTATTCACATGGGCATTATCATATTGTGGTGTGGCTGCAGGGTATACAGCACAGAGGGCTGGTGTAAGAGTGTGCACAGTGTGTCTGAATTAGAGTTCATCCCTTTCAAAAACCCTCCTCAAACAGCTTCCGCAAACAGCTTGGAACCGCTTTACAACAGGGCATTTTTGTCAGGCAAATATGGTTATGAAACGCATAGAGAGTATGATATTTATGATCCTATGACATATGTTGATTGTGGATTATTTGAGCGTCAGACAGCCAGACTGGATAGGCCACCAAATGTACACATACAACACATATACAAAAAAAGCACACAGATCATCATATGAGGGGATTTTGGATATATTTTCTTCAGCTATAGTCTATGGCATACAATCAATTGAGCCATTTGTGCGACCAATGTCTAAATCTCAGTCCAACGACGATTTAGCCTCTATTATTTCTATATATTTATGGTTCCAGTGTAGCAGCCTACATTAGATAACCAGTCCAAGACCTAATTTTTCAATTTTTTAACAGTCTGAGTCGATACTTTTTGTAGGTGTTTAAGGTCCAGACAATATTTTGTTTAATCTCTATTAACAGATATCTGCATATGAATGCAGATACATTAAATAGCTAAATTGTTGTCAGACGATAGCCGAATGGCTATATTCACGACGTTCCACTTCCGGGATTGATTATTTTGCTCTCCAAAGGACTATTAATTGAAATATATGTGTTATGTGAAACCTAACTGTCACTGCCAACATACATTCATGCGTCCTTTACGTTGGCATGGATGTAGTCTATATCCATGACGTTCCACTTCCACGATTGCTACAGTGACACCGGAAATTCTGCCAGATTTCACTCTTTTCGACTGGATGTCCGTTACCTTACGCTTTATTTGTGTTGGCGTTCTAACCTCCAGTGGATTTCTGAGGACTATGGTTAACTGCTCCTCAGATCTCTGCAGGGTAAATCCAGACAGCTAGCTAGACTATCTGTCCAATCTGAGTTTTCTCTCGCACAACTAAAACAACTTTTGAACGTACACGTTCCACCAAAACAAGTTCCTTCCCGAGGCTATTTTGCAGCGGCACTGTGGCTCTGTCTGGCACTTAGCGCCGCCCAAGACGATTGTCACTGGATTAAAGAAATGCCAATAAACCAGAGCACGTTTTTCTCCCATCCCGGAATACTGTGTGGAGTAGCCAGACCCTCCTCCGCAGCGCTGCGGAGGAAGGTCTGGAAAAGCGAGACTACATACTGTATCGGCAAATGCCTTCCATCTCTTTCACTTTCCGCACAAACTGTTTACCTGCATGTAACCAAAGCCCGCTCAAACCTGATTGGTCAATACTACTCGGACTACAAACAAAAAAACAGCACTTCCAATACCAAAATCAAAACTCTCGTCCCCCCTACAGATTCTGCATTCAAATCCCCATATCTTTTCATAGAGATTATCAATGTGTTGACAACGCTGACCTCTGAGGGAACTGATAGCCATGAGTCAAATGTGTCAGCAGTTTTGATGAGCAACCTTTTTTACTTTGTAGGTCATTTTGTCTACTGCTAATAAAATAAAATATTCCTAACAACTAGTTCAGAGGCAAAATCCTTGCCCACCAGGGAATCAATTAACGCCGGGATATTCAAGGGGGGGTCCTTAGAGTCAATGCAGGGCGGCCTTCAAATTATTGTTAAGTCTTACCATGAATCCAATATATTATCAGCAATTATAAATCCCCACTGCTTACTGGCCTATAGGTAAGGTAGTCACTAAGGCCATCCACACATACAGTTCATCCTAAGGATTCACATGTGTATTTAACATTACACGATTAATAAAAGCATGCCAACAATTATTAGGCTATAATAATAGGTTAGTCTTCTATACAAAAATGGTATGTATAAAGGCTTTCGGTTGCCCTACACATTATTGTAGGCCTAGTTTATTTTGCTACTTCATTTTATACAATATGTAGTAGGGGGTCCCTGATCCATCTCAGTTAAGGGGTCCTTGGCTTAAAAAAGAAGACTCGCGGATTAACGATAGCGAGACTTTTGACCTGGTTGTGCTATAGTCAAAGCCAACTGGCAAGCAGTAAAAGAAGACAGAGGGTTTTTTTTAAGCTTTTAAGCACGGCCAATAAGCACTTTGGGAAGAATAAACTCTTCTGAGTAAATTATTGTCATCTGTTATAGTGACAAAGAGGCGAAGAGGAATAATGTAGATTAGATGATTATCTCATCTTCAGTAAAGAGATACGGACGCACTGAGTAGATTATATCCCCATCCAACAGACCACACACACACACACACACACACACACACACACACACACACACACACACACACACACTCGCTCAGTATTACTTTGCTCTCCAGATCCTAATGAGAAGAGAAAAACCTAATTTGATCCATCTCAGCCCTTCACTAACCCTCCCCCCTCCTCGGCTGGTCATGGGCTATTCCCGCTGCTCTGATTATTGTTAATCTCATCATATGTCTCTTTCCGCTCAATAAACCCCCCCCTCCTCCATCAGTGCTCCCCATTTTCACTCAAATCAAATTGTTACCGAACATAACCTGCCTGAGACGCGGCGCACCGCTGCAGTAATGCAGTTTGTCATAATTAAGTGCCGAGCCTAATTAATTAAATGGTCAGAAGGATAATCAGTGCATTCTGTGGCCGCACTGCTGCATGATGGGAAAGAAGTAAGGATGAATAGAGAGTGAGTGACGGATATCGCTATTGACTGTTTGTGCTGAACAGGAACGACAAAGTTAATTGTTGAGCCATCTTGGTGCGTCTTCGAGGTTTAGGACAGATTCAGTGTGCACTGCGCACACACACACACACACACAAACACACACACACACACAAACACATACACACACATACACACACACACAAACACATACACACTCTTGAACACATGTATGCAAATATACATAAGACATGAACGCATACACAAAAAAAGCTTTTTTTGTTGCTTTTCCTGACATTTTTGGCACTTTTTTTGACGCTTTAAAAACGCTTTTTCAACATTTTTGTGTTATTATTATTTTTGATGTTATTGTCGCTTTCTTCGAATTTTGGGGAGTTTTTTTGAGTTTTTTTGACATGTCTGTCCCTTTCTTCAACAGTTTTGTTGCTTTCTTTGACGTTTTTGACGTTTTTTTCGACACACACCCACACACTCTTAGACACATGCATACAAATATACATTACACATGAACATATACAAAAAACACAAATGAACACACAAAATGCAAAAACACCCATGCACATACAAAACCACAGGAGTGTACACACGCGCACACACACACACACACACACACACACACACACACACACACACACACACACACACACACACACAAACCACTCCATTCCAACCACATTATAGTTTTCATTGAATTGCTTGAATACACAGTGCGTATTGATTGAGTAAATGTGCTAATGAAAGTGATGCACAAAGACAGTTCATTAAAGTTGGGCTTGATTAAAAGAGAGAGAACCCAAACAGAACCCTCGAGCACACACACACACACACACACACACACACACACACACACACACACACACACACACACACACACACACACACAGACTTTGGTTCACTGGTCTGACTCGCTGCATTTTTTAATCGCCTAACTTTTACCGTGGTTTACCGGTGCTTTGGCTCAGTTTTCTCCTCAGAGTTTCAAAGGACAAAACTCTTAATGCAAATGTCCAGATTGATTATTCTGAATTCTCTACATTACATACAGCGTGCAGAACAATTCCACTGTCTCAGACAAATTTCCAATATTGGAATGAAATCATGAAACTCTTGCTAGAGTTGGGGCGCTCTCCCGTTGTCTCAATCGTTTGGGGTGAGGTTGTCATAAAACTCAGTCTGACTCAGTCTTTTTCCCGTCTTGACGTTCCGACAAAATCAAACGTTTGATATTATCTTAAGTTTTAAAGCTTTAGTGCATAACTTCTCTTCTTTTCTGTCTGTTACATTCAAGCCAATGACAAATGAGTTGCTACAAAGCTAATCATCTCCACACAACTCTCTCTGTATTTGTCAGTGTGACTATGTTCAGAAGAATGTGGCGTCCGGCGACTGTGGCGTCCGGCGACTTTCGCGCGCAGAAACTCGATTGAAGATAATGACCTCTTCTGAAGAGTCATTCATGGTTTTTAACCCTATGGTCCAACTTTGGGGGGGGGGCTATATAGGCTTTTTGAGTCCTACCCACCATAAACCAATCACAGTCATTTTTAATATTGTCATATGTTGTGCATCATCATACTTTAGTCTGGCATATTTAGTATCTTAGTCGAGCCAAAGTAGAAGAATTACTTCGATGAGAGATTGAGATGTCCACGTTCTGCATGTTTTTAAAGTTCTTCCTCTCCTTACTTCCCCTCTCCCCCCTCCTCGCTGAGGGCATTGTGGGAGCAGTAAGTGCTTGACCACAGAGGGGAAGTTGGCTTGGAGAATAGGAAGTGCTTGGCGCAGCAAGTCAGGGACTAAAAACTTCGCTAAGTTTCTCTCTCCATCCATCCTCCCAGCCTTTGCCTCTGTCTCTCTCTCTCACTCTCTCTCTGTGTCTCCCACCGTCTCTCGCTCTCTTATTTCTTCCCTTGAAATTTCTCTTAGGAGATTATCCGCAGGTAAGCTTGTTACCTCTGCCGGCCTGCGTCAGCAGCTCTTCCCCTGCACTGACCACTGAGCGATGCGACGGGGGTGGAGGAGAGAGGCGAGAGAAGGCTGACGTCGGGAGGAGTGGGGGGGTCAGCGAGCCAAGGGGGGGGGGGAGAAAACGGTGGCGAGGCGGCGAGCGGCAGGGGGCGCGGGGAGGGCCGGATTGGCATGAGGGGCCTCGCCACTCGCCACTAACACACCGTGACGACATCATAAGACTGAGCAAATGACTCCGCTGCCTCTCCGGGGGGGGGGGGGGACACAAAGCTGTCCCCTGGTGAAGAGAGCTTCCCCCCCCCCACAACAAACACACACACACACACACACACACACACACACACACACACACACACACCCATCCTCATGGACACACAGTCCAGCCGCGGTGACCAGGGAGTCAGACACGCTGGAAATTGATTGCAAACACTCACTCACAAAGCACATTAATGGAGATGACAAACAGAAAAAGGATATTACCAGACTTCAGCTAAGCCATATTGACTCTGTGTGTGTGTGTGTGTGTGTGTGTGTGTGTGTGTGTGCGTGCGTGCGTGTGTGCGTGCGTGCGTATCTGTGGGTTTGTATGTGCATGGGTGTTTTTTAGTTTTTTAGTGTGTAATATATATTTGTATTTGTTGTGTTTAAGAGTGCGTGTGTGTGTGTGTGTGTGTTGTGTGTCGAAAAAAACTGAAATGTAGAAAGCAACAAGAACAAAAACAACATCAAACGTCAAAAACTACAAAAAAAAGCGCCAAAAAGCCAAAAAAAAAAGCTAAATGTTGAGTGTGTGTGTGTGTGTGTGTGTGTGTGTGTGTGTGTGGAGTACGAGGAGTCCAGGGAGGTGCATATTTTAGAGGTAGGCTGCAGCTTTGATTCCAGCATGGCGGAGTCTTTCTATACCAAGGTAGTTAAATACCAACCACTCCTAAACACCATCTCAGAGCTGGGTTATAGGTGCACACTACTCGTTTTTATATTTGGTAGCCTAGGAAACACACACAGGCTGGTAGTAAGAGGGCTACAACTTGCGATGGCCAAAAAGAGGGCGAAACGGCTTGCAAAGTACTGCGCCATATCTGCTATTATTGGCAGCCGCCACATATGGCGGAGACGCTGCTACTTATACCCTTAAGAACTGAGTATTGTGCTAGTTATACTCTTAAGAAGGGAGTATTGTGCTAGTTATACCCTTAAGAACTGAGTATTGTGCTACTTATACCCTTAAGAACTGAGTATTGTGCTACTTATACCCTCGAGAAGTGAGTATTGTGCTTGTTAAGTGATATTGTGAAAATATGCTGCGTGCCACTGGTCCATGAGTTTTCTTGTATTGTACTGCATCTGTAATATGTGTCCCTGTACTATATTTCTTTATGTGGACATAAATAAATGGTTAAAATGTGTGTGTGTGTGTTTTATTTGGCGGCTTGTTCAACCTCTCAGTAGTTTCAGACACCTGGATTCATTTCAAGCACAAGCTGGAGTGATCCAAAATAAAAAAAAATTTTAGTATACACACATATGAACCAAATCTTAGACACTGTACACACAAACACATTTATGTAGGTGTGTTTGTGTCAGTGTAGTCTTTTTTATTTTTCTAGATTTCTTTAGTGAAGACAATTTGGCTATTAAGTTTAAATGAGTTTAAGGTCAGGGGCGAAGGCATGTCTGAGAAATGTAGGGCCAAAAAGACGAGGCAGCCTGGAGCACGGAGAGGGACCAGCGGTCTACGGAGGTCTGGTAAGCTCACTTCTTTCTAACTCCAGAGCCAACCGACTCAAGTGACATTGCTTGAAGCAATTTATCAGACTTCACATAGGTCCCTCTTCACACAACAAGCTTTATATAGCTGTCACGTACACTGTACGCAGATTGTGATGTGTAAAATCATTGGAGTTCCCCTTTAAGGTCAGATTTAGGTTTATGTAAAGGTAAAGGAGCTATAGAGCACGCATTATGTCAGAAAGGATCCTCACAAGTAGAGGTAGAGTACAAACATCTGTGTGCGTGCTTGTATGTGTGTGTGTGTGTGTGTGTGCATGCGTGCGTGCGTGCAGTAGGAAGGCTTACTGAAGCCTTCACAAACAGGGTTTCCCCCTTCTTGGAGGCTTTGGGGGGGGTGGGGTGGAGGGATTGCAAATGCTCTTCGGAAGAGTGGAGAGATAAACGGGAGAAGAGAGGGGGATGAAAGGGATGTATTCCTCCAGACATGGAGGGGAAATCTGCTCAAATCTTCCCTTGTTAGAGGAGAGGAGAGAGGGATCAATACGGTCGCTCTCCTCTCTGGCTGAGCCTCCTCTCCAGCACAGTTGGAAAAACTCTTCGCCTCCGCCATCCAACGTGGTAGTTGTTATTTTTCTTCTTCTCTCCTCGCCTCCCCCCGTTCTTTTTCACTTTTGCCTCCTCTTCTCTGTCTCGTTCCCTTGATCATTCCATTTATAGTTTTCAAACCAACAGCAAAGGTGTGTGTGTTTTACGAGAGAACAAATCAAACAGGGTAGCATGGAAAAGATGGAAAATTCATAGTGTTTAATTCTCAGAAGTTTTAATTAATAAGCCCGCTTGTGTCACCAAGAGTCCCAGAAGAGCGACAGGGAGCGAAGACAGGTAGAGGAGAGAGGGGAGGGGTGGGAGGGGGGGGGGGGGTAGGTGGGATTTGGGGCCACGCGGGAGCCCCAGGGTATCAACTACCTGTCATGAATTAATCAATCTCCTGCAGCTCACTCAAGTGAATTCATTAGCAGGTTCAGCTTCTGCGTCCTCACAGTATCATATATTAATTCATTTAAAAAAAGGTGATACAGAGTTATGCTCTAAAATAAACTCCACAGCTGGAGAGCATCAATGTTTCCCTTCTTTGTTTCATCTCACACAGAAGGCTTCTTGATCTTTGGAAATAGAATCATTGGATTTCCTGAGGGTCCTGTTCATGTGTGTGGTCAAGTGAGGAGAGTTTTAGGATGGAGCAAGTCTACAGATAGTAATTGTATTGCCTTATCAGTTATCACTGTGAACATACAGTATGTATACTTATATATGTTATTAGTCAATTTAAAGTTAGTCAATCGAATGTTTCTGCACATTTGATTGAATTCTAGTCTCACATTGCCAGACCTTCCTCCACAGCACCGCGGAAGAGGGTCTGGCTAGTCCACACAGCATTCCGGGATGGGAGGAAAAACATGTTCTGGTTTATTGGCATGTCTTTAAACCAATCACAATCGTCTTGGGCGGCGCTAACTTGTTTTGGTGGAACACGTGTACGTTCAAAGGTTGTTTAAGTCGTGTGAGAGAAAACTCAGACTGGACAGATAGTCTAGCTAGCTGTCTGGATTTACCCTGCAGAGATCTGAGGAATCTACTTGGAAGCGTTCCAAAATTTACGATTCCAGTGGAAAATTTGGTTTCTAATCTGATCATGGGTTCCAAATTTAACATGCGCAAGTTGTGGTTTCCGTAGCGGCCAGGCACTTGTTGTGTTGGAGCCATGGAGCACAGTAAGCGGTGCTCTAGTGTGGCTTTATTTTAAGTTGAAAAAGGCCGGTCAACTGCAACCCACCATTGAATCAAAATAAAACGTTCCTCTGGTTTGTGAAATAGGCATGTGACCCATTTCAACTCCACCCCTCAAAGAATCGGAATCAACAATCGATAAGAACCGGAATCTAAAAGAATAATCGCAATTGGAATCAGAATCGTTAAAATCCAAACGATGCCCAACCTTAACCATAGTCCTCATACATCCACCGGAGATTAAAATGCCAACACAAAGAAAGATGAAGATGAAGGACATCCGGCCGAAATGAGGGACATCCGGCGGAATTTCCAGCGGCACCTGAGCAATCCCGGATATGAAACGTTTAGACTGATTCAATACTAACAAGGTTATTATTTTCTTTGTTAAAATGATAAAGTATATTTTTTTTATTTTACCTTTGAATATGGACAAATACCGCAATACCTCAGGAATACCGCATGTTTTGGCTCTTCACAAAAACTCTCTATGTTTATAGAAGCCAGCGGATCAGATACAAACTAAAAATGGAGCGGCAGAGTCCACACGACATCACAACAAAAGTGATCAGACAGATCTTAAGTCCAACAATTCTTAGGAATGATGGCAAACATACCCAAACTATTAATCATCCTTCCATTGCACCGAAAAAAACAGCAAACAAACGAGTACGGTAACAAAGTTAGGTTAAAGTTAACCTCTTGTGAAGTTTTATTTGGCTTTGTAACCATATTCCTGTGTCTCTGCAGGTGGTGATCAAAATGTTCTAGAGAGACAAAGTCTTTCTCCTTCCTGTGGCCCACCATGGGACCTTATACAAATTATGTACAGTTACTGTAATTCCAAGAAGCAAATAATGATTTGATCCTGCTTGAATTGTGCCATAAATTACATATATGATGTAGACTGGGTAAACCCAGCCCGATCTGCCGGTGATTTGATTTCTCCCTGCAGCTCAGGCTGGAAACCTGTACGTTTATCTATCCCGCTTCCGTTACAAATCTGCGGGGACCAATCACAAACTGGCTTATCCACCTGGCGCGCTATTGGCGGGTTTAACACAATGACAATAGGGAAGCGATGGCAAGCAGCTTTTTGTTTACATTCAATATGGCTGGCACCAAAGCGCAGCAACCCGTTGATGCCGCTGTTTTTGCTATGTCACCCAGATTGTTGTTCTGATTGGTTGAAGGACTCTCCAATGGCGTATAGAGTCATTTGAACTGCGCCCGATGATCCCGCCTCTTGTGCAGTAGAAAATACAGAGCTGACTCCCCAGACTAATGTTCAATCTTAAAAGATTGAGCTTGGTCTGGTGATAGCCAGACTATATATGATGTCAAGAAAGTCTCAGTTTGTCGTTAATTTGTATAAGACTGTAAAAATACGCGACTAGAAAAGACTCCACCACCAAAAGTCACATAAGTGGCGTCATAACTTTCTCTCACGCTGAAGCTACGATGCCTGTGTGTTTCGTACCAGGATGCACTGGAGCAACAAGTCTCGTTCTGTTGTTTCCCGGGTGATTAAAAGACCAGAAGCTGCTGGATTAAACAAATCAGGTAAGATAAGGTTACATTGGTTACTTTATGTTACCATATGTTACCTAGACAGCTAGTTAGCAAGCAAGGTGACGTTTATTGTGCGAGACGAGAGTTGTAGTTCACTGAGCGTTTTCACATAAAAGTAAATGGTACTAAGACAAACGGTGACTTTCTTGATTCACACAATTATCTTTTTAATTGACAAAAATCATAGGTGTAATTCATGGCTTACTTCCAAAAGGATCAAATTTGTCTTTGACAACCATACTAGGGGTGGGCAATGTATTGATATTATATCAGTATCAATATGTGAGGCTACTGTAGGTATCATCTTAGATTTTGGATGTCGTAATAGTGTGATATGACACAAGTTTTGTCTTTTCCAGCTTTTAAAGGCTGTATTACAGTAAAGTGATAACATTTTCTGATAGACTAGCTGTTTTATTATTTGCCTCACTTAATCATTATATCCACATTATTGATGATTATTTATCTAAAATTTCATTGTGAAAATATTTTATGAATGCACCAATTGTTAATCCTACAATATCGTTGTAATATCGATATTCTCCATATCGCCCAGGCCTAAACTGTATATATTTTTCCTGAAATAAGGTCCAATGGGGGACACTGGAAGGGGAGGTACTTCACCTAAATATAATAACTGCTAAACTACAAATATGAGACCCAACGTAACAAGAAAATACTAAAAAATAACACCTTTTACCGTAAAATAAAAAAAAAAACAGCAGTATTTTCCTTTGACTTCTCAGATCACTGCCGTTGCCAAACTTATTCCCCGCCTGCCTTGCTTTTGCTGACCACTGTGGTTAGATTAATGAGCGTGGGATCTTAGCAATGTTAATTAATTTGATTATGTGCACAGAGGGGAGGGGTCTATGCTTAGGTTGAGAGAGGGATGTGGGCGTGTGGGGGGGGCCGTGGTTTCATCGAAGGAGGGGGAGAGGGGGATGGTGGGGGGATGGTTGGAGCGCTCTGCGGAAGATGAATAGGTCCTCTGGCTTGAGTCGCTGGCAGGCCGGCTGTGCCTGGCCCTTAATTTATGGCATGTGCTGCCACATAGTCAATGCGCTTTTAATTCACCGCTTACTACACACACACACATGGACATTAACAACCCCGTATGCATGTGCACACACACACACACACACACACACACACACACACACACACACACACACTGGGTGTTTATTACCCCTTTTACTAATGGAAATCTAATCATTAGTCCACCTGCTTGTTCACACACACACACACACACACACACACACACACACAGCCCTGTGGTTTATTTATCATTGATATCGCCCAGTGTATTAATACAGGGCCACAGGGGGGTGTTTGTATGTGCATGAAGCCACAGAGCAAAGCCACACTAATTGTATTAACCAGCCCAAAGAGCAGCGAATGATTCTGACCCCAAGCTGTTTATGACCCGCAGATCAATCGACCTCCTCGCCCAGTTTTCTCTGATTTTTTATTATTATTATTTTTTTACCCCCTCTGTTTTCTCCTCCTTTAGTCCATCACTATTCCCCTCAATATGCTTTGGTTGCGGCTAAATCATCCCCGCAGCCCGCTGTCTAATTACCCAGCATCGTTAAGATACTGTATATGATTGAGCCACGACCGTAAAAACACACCGGTAAAATGGAGAGGAGCAAACAAACATGAGCTTTACTGCTCCGGCCTGGCCAATGCTGATATGGGACAGCAGTTATGGCCATTTGGTGTCCATTCCTGTGACATTTTCATTTTATATTTAATTGCACTCTGGTGATTATGGCACTTATGGCTTTATTTTGCATTTATCTAATGGTTCTCTGGTGGTCGCGGTGACGCTTTTATTTCATTCGGCGCTCAATCAGGCTGAATTTACTGTCACTTTGCAGCAGTTCTGTTGCGTACAGAATATCTGCTGAATGAATGTTGTAAAGGCTGGGTGACTGGTTCCAGTTCAGTATCCAGTGGCTGTGTCAGTGCAGATGAAAGTCTGTTTTTGTACATATGTAACAGGAGAAATGGCAAAGTGTTTTAGATTCAGCATGAAAGACTTGGGGTGAAAATCTGTTCTTTCTTTGTTTTCTTGTCTCCATCCATCTTAACTTATTTACTTCCTTCTCTACTTTGGTTTTATTTATTTCCTCATTGCTTTCCTTTTTTCCTTCCTTTCATTCTTATGTCTGTCCTCGACTTTTTACTTTCCTTTATGTTTATGTTTCTTCTTTCTTTTACATGTCCTTTCTTCCTTTCTTCCCCCGTCATGTATTTCTTCTCCCTGTCCTTCCTTCACTTCTTGATTCCCTTCCTCTGTTCACTTTGGTTTTTGTTCTTTTTTTGTCTGTCACTTTAGTTTTTTCCTTCCTTCCATTCTGCTGTCTGTCTTTCTTAACATTTATCCTTCCTTTTTTTCTTGACTAGTCTCTTCTATGTTTCCTTCATTGTTCTTCCTAAATCCTTCCGTCAGTTTTTTTGTTTAATTATTTCCCTAATACTTTTCTTCTTTCCTTCCTTTCTTTCAACTGTCCATTTTCACTTAATTTCCTTTTAATCCGTCTCGTTTCCTTCATTCTCTTTTTCCTTCTTCCTTTCTTTCTTTTCCTCCTCACTTTCTTGACCAAAAGTATTTTCTACTCATGAATATTTGTACTTTTTTATGTTTTTGAACATTGTACAACCAATACTTGTTTACTTTTACCTGAGTAAAGTAAGTCTTTTTACACTGTGCTTCTACAACACATGTAGTTTTCCTTGAGCAAAGGATTGGAGTACTTCTGCCTCTTGTCACTGCCGTGTGGAATTCTTCTGCACATTTTCATCAGCAACACATTCTCACTCCCAGGCGTAATTAAACGTGCACATGTTCCACCAAAACAAGTTCCTTCCAGATTAATTTACAGAGGCGCCGTTGCTCCATTCGGTGCTTAACGCAGCCCAAAACGATTGTGATTGGTTTAAAGAAATGCCGATAAACCAGAGCACATTTTTCTTCCCATCCCGGAAGGCTGTGTGGACTAGCCTGACCTTCCTCCACAGCGCTGGGGAGGAGGGTCTGGCAATGCCAGACTATGTATTGTTTGACCCATCCACCATCCCAACCTGCCTCTTTGCGCGGATTTTCGGTCTTTCGTACAAATCGCTACCATTGTCACTCTTAACACTACGGCATCTTACAGCGCCGCGGTGCCCGATGCGTCACATACAGACGCTAAAGGGTGATTTTTGCGTTGGTATTTTACCAGTTGGGAGTGAGAACAGGTTTGTTTCATCAGGAGTTTGGTGAATGGGACTTTCCGAGTCACTTGTAACGCAGCGTTTTGTCCTCCACCCTTCCCAGCACCAGTTATATAACAGGCAGGTGTTTCCTCTCTAATACTAGCCCAACAGCCTCTGACAGTCCTGTCACCATGGAGATGGCCAACTCGGCGTCACCGCGGAGACGGGGCGAGGCAGTGGCCAGGACAGCACTTGTCACAAAGGCCCAGCGTCCCGAAAGCATCCGAGGGTTATAGTCGCAGTCAGAGCTCATCGCATGGCAGCGTCTCCGGCAGTCAGCGGCAGTCTGCGAGAACAGACAGGTGGAGGAGAAGAAGAGAGAGATGAGAGGAAAGAGGAGAGGACAGGGGGGGCGGGGGTGGGAGCGGTGATGAAGGAGACGGAGGGCCTCATGTTTGCTGAAAGGAGTCATTAAAATCTTTTCTCTTTGTCTCTTTATTGGCATTTTGTTAGTAGAAAAGGGAGAGTATCTGCTGTGCGTCGCGGGGCCCGATGCTGCGATCACATTAGCCTTCTCGCTGCTGTCCTGTCTGGAAGGAAGCGAGCGCTGTGACAGCTTCTGCTGTTTTATTAATAACAACTCGTGGCTTTAAAGCAGACAATAGGATGGGCCATTACCCTTTTGTTTCGTACCTCTTTCTTCTTTACTCCGTCTTTGGGAGACGAGAGGTAAACAAATTCTTCTGACTGGAGCCCGCGGAGAGAGAGGAAGAGTTTGTCAGGATGACAGCTGTTTGGACCAAGGAGAACTCCTCAGTCGCTCTGTGTTTAACGGATAAGAGTGACAATACTCTATATTTTTCTTATCGTCAACAAATCCTGATAAGAGACCAAATCCAACATTAGGTTATACTACAATACTTTCTGACTTTACTGTCTGTGGTTCTCAGCCCTGTATGCCATTACTTCCTTTACTGAACATTATCTTTAAATACATTACATATTTCATTTTTTAAGAAAAGGCTCAGTCATTTCCTAAACAGCTGTAGTTTTTAACAAATCTTTCCCGAACAGAAGTAAACATTGAGAATTTATTGGGAATTATTTTGATGTCCAAAGCGCTGTGTCGCTTGAAATTCAAATAACGTAACCGTCACTGCCCCATACTTTCACGCGTCCTTTACATTGGCATGGATGTAGTCTCGCATTGCCAGACCTTCCTCCACAGCGCTGCGGAGGAAGGTCTGGCTAGTCCATACAGCATTCCGGGATGGGAGAAAAACGTGCTGTGGTTTATTGCCATTTCTTTAAACCAAACACAATCGTCATGGGCAGCGCTAAGCGCCCGACAGAGTCATTTGGGGTTGCTGCAAAATAACCTCGGGAAGGAACTTGTTTTGGTGGTACCCTGCAGAGGTCTGAGGAGCAGTTAACCATAGTCCTGATAAATCCATAAATGCCAACACAGAGAAAGCGGAAGGTGAGGGCCATCCGGCCCAAAATAAGGGACATCCAGCGGATCCTCCCGGTGGCACCGGAGCAATCCCCTAAATGAATCATCGTCAGTGTAGACCAGAATGGATGTGAAGAAATACATCCACTAGAGCGGGGCTCATACAAATTTGTTTTGCATGGACTTTGTTGACTACGGTCCAACTCCTATTTAATTCCAGTCCAATCTCCTCCTAGTACTAGCTGTTCTGTACTAACTGTTTGTCCCTGTGCCTGTGCGAAGTAACATCAAGTATAGATGTAAACTAAATTCTGACCAACTCATCTAGCTCTGATTTTTTACTTATTTCTGCTTTTTGTCCTAAGGTCAAGTCTCGCTATTGGCTACACTGCCTACACCGCCCCCTCTTGATTTCCAGTGGAACTGCTCCATTTCGTCAGTAACTGTAAGCTTACAGAAAACGGATGAAATGATTGCAGAAGGCTCCAATTGTATACATGCATATCTAATGTGGTGCATATATGAGCCTTTATAAAGGAACAGTGCTTTAATAGCTTTTGGACAACAATTGCATTGTTTGGATTCACTGACAATACTTGGATCAATTCATTTTTTGGTTTTGGTCTTGGAAGTTGTTGATGATGAGAAAGATAAGGGTTAGGGTTAACCCAAGCAGCGGCCTCTAGTCAAACAAACACAGGACTTTCACCCAGGAGACAGCTGTTCATGTCCTGTGTCAAAACTAAAAGTTAACGTTGACTTCTTTTACCGTACGTATGTAAATTAACGTAATGTAGCCTACTTACATAACAAACTTAACTTATGTATGTAACTTAAAGCTACATTGTGTTAGAATTACTCCCATCTGACGTTGAGATCACATATCGCAATCAACTCTCTCTCGCCACGCAGTATTGCAGCTCCGGCAGCCTTCACGCTTCAAAAAGTAAAGGTGTACAAAAGGTCGTCTATCAGCCATGTCGGAGAGTGGCGCCGATGCGCACTTCACACCACGCCACCCGACAGAAAGGAGAGAGAAAGAAAAGGAGACTGCAGCGGTCCGGAGGATAATTAACTAGTTGGGATTCGGTGTGTGCGTCCAAAGCAGCTCCAATGTTCACTCTTTTTCCGCTCGCTTGCTCTTTTCAATATCCGTTTTGTTTTTCTGGGCGAAGAAGAAGAAGACTGAAGATGTTTCCTTCTTCAAACTTGCCGGGGCCCGGGAAGCTACGATACCCATTAGCGGCAGCTGTGAGTCGAAAACGCAAAATGGCAGAGCAGTATGTCCTGTATGTCCCTTACCGGCTAACGTATTTCAAGATGGCGCATCATTCTGGAGCGTCTACCCCAGTTCATGCGAGCGCAAATGTAAAATTCCAAGCTAATCGGAATACTTGAAATTGATAGTGGTGGTCAATATTCATAAAAAATGACAAGTTTGTGAAGGGCAATACAGATTTTGGATAATGAACAACTAAACACGTTACACACTGGGGCTTTAAGTTACATAACAAACTTATTTTAACTAACATATTTTGCTAAACCTGCAGTGCCTGTCACCGGTACTCTCCAATGGGACAAGTTGTGCAGCCCTCCAGGTGCAAAACTGACACTAAAGGGGTACGTAGAGCGCCATAGAAGCGTAGGGCCACTGACCAGGCTGCCGTAGTATGTCCCAAGTTGGCAGTGAGAATGTGTTGACAGGCCACTATTTCGAGTGAATGGCGAAAAAAAAACCTCTTAAATGTAAATATGTCTGGGCTGGCAGAACAAACCTACACAAATGAGATCAAAACTATTTGGAAAAAGGCTTTCTTTGTAGGAGTAGCCATCACTTTAGGAGAACGCAGACGAAAAGAGACTAAATATAATATGTACTGTACATGGTAGTGTGCGTGTATAACGTCCCGGCTCACCTGTGTTTCTTTCTCTCGGTTCCTGCCGTGTGCCTCTAATCAATGAGAGAAAGTCCCACACGACTTGTGGGCTCGTGCCCTACATCAGCGCTCAACCGCATGTCTGCAGAACTTGCTATAAACACTCTGTAAGCACTTTATCAGAAAACGCTTGTTCTTTTGGTCTGTTTCTGCTTTGTTGTTGTTTTGTTTTTCTCCCCCACATCTCCTCCCCTTTCTTTAAAAAAAAAAAAAAAGGAACCTGCATTCTGACACTCATTAAAAGTTTAAAGATGGAAAAACATCAAGAGATGGAAGCGAGGCACTCTCCAACCTGCGGTCACGTACAGCCGTCACGGCGCGGCGCGCTTGTTATCTAGATCAGACTGCCTCTGTTTTCTCCTCAACAGCCATCTCGTATAAAGACGATCAATTATGGATCAAATGAGGGGCTTCTTTTTAATTCATTGCAGTTTCCCCGTCATGCAGTCCGTCCTCCCCCATCCTGCACTTCAGAGGGTGAGAACACCAGGGCATCCGCCGGGTCGCAGGAAGTGTCCCCCCCTCGGGTGATCAGGGTCAGTGACGCGCTAGGCTGTGTCGACAACGTTTTCATTTAAATCCAGACAGCTAGCTAGACTATCTGTCCAATCTGAGTTTTCTGTTGCACGACTAAAACTACTTTTTGAACGTACACATGTTCCACTAAAACAAGTTCCTTCCCGAGGCTATTCTGCAGAGTCACCATAGTTCCGTCCGGCGCTTAGCACCGCCCAAGACGATTGTGATTGGTTTAAAGAAATGCCAATAAAGCAGAGCATGTTTTTCTCCCATCCCGGAACGCTGTGTGGACTAACCAGACCCTCCTACACAGCGCTGTGGAGGAAGGTCTGGCAATGCGAGACTAGTGACGCACTACAACACTGGTGACAAGTAATTATGCACATTTACTCAAGTGCTGCAGCTTTAAAGTATCATTAATTAACTTGAGTATTTCCATTCTGTCACACTTTCAACTAGATATTTAGAATGATAAAAAATATGGTTTAATCTGTCTTCTCCTCTTTCTATCCATCCTTTTTTCTTCTTTCCTTTTCCATTTCTATTTTAGTTTTGATTTTGAATCATTTCTTCTGCCTTACACACTTTTGCTTGTCTCCTTTATCAATGTATTCTTTTCTTCTTTATTTCTCTCCTTCTTTTCTCCCTATTTATTCTTATCTTTTTGTTCTTATTTATTTGTTAAATTATTTCCACAATTGCTTCCTAAATCTTTTTCATCAACATTTTTCTCATTTTCTTCCCACTTTTCTTCCTTCTCTTTTCCCTCTGTCCTTACAAATTTTACTTACTTCTTTTTCATTTGTTCCTTCCTTCCTTCTTTCCTTCCCTCCTTCTTTCCTTCCTTCCTTCCTTACTTTCATCCTTGTCTCCCTATTTTCTTTCTAATTTTCTTCTGTCCTTCTGTCCAAGTTGCTACACATATTCCTTATTTACTTCATTCATTTGTTCTTTTCGCTCGTTCTTTCTTTCCATCCTTGTTTCCTTATTTCCTACCTACTTTCCTTCTTCCAGCTTTCATTTCCTCTGTCCTTACTTTCTTTTTTGTCCTGCCCTTAGACATTCATCCTCTTGTCCTTAGACATTTTCTTAATTCCTCTCCCTTTCTTCCTTCCTTCCCTCTGTCCTTGTTGATTTCCTTTCTTTCCTTCTTTAACTAACTTGAAAGCATGAAACCATCCAAATTAGTTTTGATTGGTATCTGATTTGGTTGTTAGGTTTTACAGTTGACATGCAAGAACATTTTACAGTTGATTAAAGTTTACTTTTATTTAATTGTTTAATATTTAAATATAACACAGAACTTTAAATTGTGATGGAGTACTTTTCATCCGTGGTCAAAATATGTCTTTACTACAATAACGAGAAGGTGGATAAACGGGACTCTGCGCTGTGTGTGTGTGTGTGTGTGTGTGTCACTTATCTCCCTCTCAGCTCTCCAGCTGTTCCAGGACAACAGAAGATAACACTATAACGTCATACCTCTCCCTTCCATCTCTCTCTCTCTCTCTCCTCTCTCTCCTCCTCCTCCCCTTATCCCCTCCATCGCTCTCATTCATAATTTATCCGGAGGCGGATTTTTTGCCGACACAATCCCAGCGTGGCAGTGCAAACACTCTCTCCAGTTTCACTCGGCCTGCGTGCTGCATAGCCACTTCCTCCTGCAACAGGAAGCAGGTGTCGATAAGTACAGGAAGTGAAAACTGGCACCGGCCTCAGGTGAGTCTGTCCTCTTAGGTGTTAGATATCCCTTACCACCCTCTGACACACACACACACACACACACACACACACATGTAACTCTGCTCAGGGATGGATAGTATTACACCTTAGCGGTACATATTTTTTACTTCTTTTAGAATTACATCTAAAGTTCTTTTACTTGTTTGTTCCAGTCAGAGCACCAACGTAGATGTTTTTTATATTTCTTTCAAGAATAAAAAAAGTGCTAAATTTATGGTTACAACAAGAAAAAAATCTTCTTGTAATATGGACTTCTTTTTCTTGTTATAACACAGATCTTTAATGTAATACTGACATAGTTTTTATTGTCAGACAAAACAAGAATTAAGTTGGTGTGTCATAATAAAGAGAAATAATGTGCATGAAAACCTCTTTCATTATAATTAAATCTTGACAATTTTTTCTATCATTGGTGTGCAGTTGTGAAAAAAGATCTTAATCTCAGTTAGACTTCCTGAATAGTAGCAATGTTTTATATTTCACATATCTGATCGAAATGTTTGTTCAACTTATTGTATTGTTAACTAACTGTATCTCTGTAAATCACATTGTGCATTAAAATTGGAAAAGTTCAATTAACATGATTATGGCAGATTTAAAATGCAAAAAAGAGTACTAAAAGAATTCAATATGTGTACAGAAAGCTAACGGCACGCTGGATGCATTCCCAGAGACACAAGTCAGTCAGGCAGCAGAGAGGCCTGCAGTGCCACACAGGTGAGAGTGTCCTCGGTGGTGTTAAATATCCCTTACCTGTGGGCTTCACCGGGGCTGCAGGACACAAATCAATTGTTTCTTTTGAACAGGTGGAAGAGGTCTCTGTGAACCCCGAGTGTCACGGCAAACTGTGAAGGAAGGAGACTGAAGAGCAGGTAGGACATATTTCGGGTATATTTTACTCCACAAAATACGACACTGTCCTCCCCCAAAGAAAACGCTCCAGACACTCGTTTGTTCAATCAGCAATTATGACCTATATTTACGTTTTGAGTGGAAACACCCTCTGGTGGCCGTAGGAATTATGCTGGGAGATAAGCAGGAAATAGGGTATTCTATATCGACGATATATTCTTATCGGCATTTCTAGGATTGTTCAGGTGCCGCTGGCACAAAGAAAGAGGAAGGTAACGAACATCGGGCGAAACTGCCCGATGTCCGTTACCTTCCTCTTTCTTTGTGTTGGCGTTCTAACCTCCGGTGGATTTGTGAGGACTATGATTAACTGCTCCTCAGATCTCTGCAGGGTAAATCCAGACAGCTAGCTAGACTATCTGTCCAATCTGAGTTTTCTGTTGCACGACTAAAACTACTTTTGAACGTACACGTGTTCCACCAAAACAAGTTCCTTCCTGAGGCTATTCTGCAGAGGCACCGGGGCTCCGTCTGGCGCTTTGCACCGCCCAAGACGATTGTGATTGGTTTAAAGCAGAGACATTCAACAGGGGGTCCGCGACCCCTAGGGGGCCCTTAAAGTAAGTGCAGGGGGGCCGCCAAATTATGTCTAAAATGTTTTTGAAAGTTTTTTTTCTAAAAGTTCAAATATGTCTGAAAATATACAATAATATGAATCCAACCTATTATTAGGAAAGATAATTTGGCCTTTTCGTGAAAAAAACAAACATTTAATTGGCACATTGAAGATAAGCTTAATATAGGTAAAGTAGCCATATTGTAGCCATAGAGGTATGCTTAAGGATTCACTGTGCCTTCTTCATGTACGTTTAACATTAAAACATGATATATACTGTATGTACAGTTAGTAGGGGGTCCCTTCTCTGTCTCTCTTTCAGCTAAGGGGTCCTTGGCCTAAAAAACATCCCAAAAAAAAGCAGAACAAATTGACAAAGACATTGGAAAAAGTGACAAAGAACTTTGAGAAAGTGAGAAAACGTCAAAAAGTGGTAAAGAAATGTCGGAGAAAGCTTCAAAAACGTGGTCAAAACAACAACAAAAAGGTCCCAAAAAATCAACAAAGAACTTCGGGTTGACAAGAGGTTTTAACTTCAAATTTTGACCCAGAAAAACCATAAGTTGCATGGTCTATGGGAAAAACACAAGGGTTAAAGTCCTGTTGAAAATAAAAGTTTCGGTAACATCTGATTTTAACCAAAACCACAGTCTTTTTCGAAACATAACTAAGTAGTTTTTGTGGCTAAACATAACCAAACTGCGACCATTTCACAACGTTTAAGACATGTTTAAAATCACAACACGAGTAGAGGAACAAACGATCCATATGGTCGTATGGTTCGGAGGACTTGTTGCTAAATACATTACGTACAGAACTGCTGATCCCTTTGTAAGGCAGACTCAGTCTGACTTTGAAAAATTAAATGTTTAAACATTAAAATACAACGAAATCTAGCAAGACAACTCTAAACACCAACACCAAACCACTTTCACAAAAAGAAGCTGAACTCTTTTGCTCCTGAACATTTTTCGGAATATTTAAAAAAGTTTTTCAAATTTTCAATTAATTCATAATTTTGTTTTAAAAGAATGGGAATAATAGCTTATGCTTTTCTGCATATTGATAAGAATGAATTACTGCCGACTACATCTTCGTGTGGGTAACAGCCAGAGCAATGCTGCTGTAATCGCTGAGCAGAAATCAATTCTATTGATATCTTCATTTGAAAGTGGGTGGAACATATTTGTTTTCAGTTATCTTTAATATTGAATCATATATGATTTCATCAGGGACCTGCATAGATGTATTAATGAATATTAGTGTTTACATCTGCTTTGAAGACATTCACATCCCGTGTTTGGTGACTGAATGTGTTGAATAAGAATAGAAAGGAAAGAAGGCTCACAGATATTAAAAAACGATGTCATTTATCATTTTTCAGTTTACACAGTAGCACTGTAATTAAACAAGTCAGCCCTGTTCCATTTGCCTCCTTTTGGTGGTATCATATAACTGATTTGTAAATGTGCAATTCAGCACTGCTTCAGACAGCAGCACTCAGTGACCACAGAGAAACACAGCGCTCCTTTCACTCTGTCACTGTTCGCATTAATACTTCTGGATTTCTTTGATGCTTATTTTAATAACACTAAACAATGAGTCAGACTGGGTTTTGATATTCAGTAGTTAAGGGCACTGTCACACGTTTCAGCCCTTCAAAAGAACTCAGACCTATATATATGTATTTTACACATACGTGAAAACTACAAAGAGACTCAGACCGTACTCACACGACAGTACGGTATACGCTTCATGTCATGTGACATGTCTGTGCACTGGAAACACAACACACTTTGGGTTCGTTTTGACTTTTGTCAAAAGAGAACTGAGTCCTCGCTCAAGTAAACTAACAATTTGAACACAAAAAGAACTGCGTCCCTTTTCTGTTGGTTGTTCTATCGGCCTGGTGTGTCCCGGGCTTAAGAGGACTGAGTTTGGTTTGTTAAACGATGACTATATGTGAAAACACCCTGAGTTCTGTCCTGCTGCTTGTTTTTCAATTGTATCTGTTTAGATCGATTACGGATGTGACCATCATTCTGACTTCAGTGTACACATATACAGTTTTAGTTCAACTCCCTGTGTACATACCAGTGAAGAAATGATACACCTTTCTTTTTTTGTTCCCCTTCCTAGTTTGACACTTTTACTGTAAGAAAACAACAACCAAAAATCCATCTTAACAGATCCTTTAGTCTCATTTTTCTGCCAGAAAAACATGTGTTCCCCATGCAGTTTCCTGTGCTTCAGGAATTTACTAGAAATGAGTTTAATTCAGCTGGAAACTTAACTTAAGCTTATATTTAAATAGTCTGGATTGATGATGGTTCATTTACCAGACAGTTCCAGCACCGCCTATGTCCCTCACTTTAAACTCCGGACCCATCGAGGAACATTAACCAGAACCTCTGAGCAACGTTTCACGCTGAAAATGGCAAGTTTTGAAAAATGTTTTGTTCATGCAACAAGGCAGGCCTGCTTGGTAATTTCGGTGAATGATTGTAAAGATTTACAAAGAATATATTTATGGCATTTCCTCTCTAACTCTGACGTTTTGGGACAGATTGGTGGGGTTGCTGTGGACGAAGTACACACGGCGATAAAATGGTAAGAGCAAATGAGGTTCATCCATGTTTCCAGCTAATTTGAATAGCTCACGTTACTGTATTGTGTGAACAGTTAACTTCATTTAGTATTGTATGTGGCGTTTTCTTTTGAGGTGTGCAAATGTTCCACCAAAACAAGTTCCTTCCCGAGACTATTTAGCAGAGCCACCGCTGCTTCTGGAGCTTAGCGCCGCCCAAGACGATTGTGATTGGTTTATAGAAATGCAAACAACCCCTGGCTGTTTTTTCTCCTATCCAGGAGTGTATGCTCCTGTTGCCAGTCCTTCCTCCGCGGCGCTGTGGAGATAGGTCTGGCAATGCAAGACTAATGTTTAAATAACTTGTTTAAAATGATACTCTGCCCAGGCATCTTTCCCCCTTTAAGTACACCTTAACGTGTCAAGGTGGTTCTACAAAGTTTTTTTTTGTTAATAACACAAAAAACTGTAATAACAGATCCAAACAGATAATATCAATTTTTCAAATAATGATTAAGTACAAATACATTTATCTAAACATCTTAAATCCTTCCTGCATCAATCTGCAGCAGTGTTCCACATGCTGCATCTATTTGAAGTGGCATATGCTATTTTTTCCCCCACTGTGAAAGCGCTAATACAAACTTTTCACAGCCACTTTTCGAGTCTGGACAAGGTGAGTGTTTCACACTGAAATTGTTGATTTTGTGTGTGGAGCGTCACTGCAAGATGGAGAGATGGTTTGTAGTCTTGAGTAGTCACAGCTCCTTGACAGTAACACTGAGCTCAGACACAGTGTCTTGACTTTGACTGTCGCCCTGCAGCACTCAGAGCGGGATGGTTTCATTCTCAACAGTCGATTGGACACCGACTCCCTGTTTCTCCTTGACCTCCTCAACACTCTGGCAGGGAAAGTGTGTGTGTGTGTGTGTGTGTGTGTGTGTGTGTGTGTGTGTGTGTGTGTGTGTGTGTGTGTGTGTGTGTGTGTGTGTGTGTGTGTGTGCGTGCGTGCGTGCCTGCGTGCGTGCGTGTGTGCATGCATATGTGTGTGGCAGTCGATCCATGTTATGTTTAAATCAGACAAGATGGATTTTTGTGTTGTGTGATATTCCTCTGCGGCTGCAGCTCCTCCTGAGGGAGAGGAGACTGTGAAAACAGGGCCAGATCCCTGAGAGGGTTGTTAGTTAGTTAGTCAGCAATTTCAGTTAAAGACAAAAGTGGGCTGGAGAGAGTCAAGGTGGGTGAAGCGTCTAAGTGATTACGAGCTTCCTTTTCTTAACGAGACACAGAAGTCCTCGTATTCATTTACAGTAGAGGCCGGTGAGGCAGGAGGACAGTGTGAAATGATTAATATCGGACAGAGGAGAGCGTATACTGGATGGAATACCTGCAGCTTAATTGTATTGCTTGTGTCATTTTGTGCCAGATCTTATTTGATTTTGTAGTTCATATTTTATATGTCCATTAAATTGAAAAACTCATTATCCAATATGTACTCTGAAGGCTGTGTTTATCAGTCTGTTCCTCTGTTTTCAGATAATTGTATCGTGATGCGCCCAAACGTACTGTATCACTAAATCTAAAG
The DNA here is from genome assembly GCF_004354835.1 of Perca flavescens. Taxonomy (NCBI): domain Eukaryota; kingdom Metazoa; phylum Chordata; class Actinopteri; order Perciformes; family Percidae; genus Perca; species Perca flavescens. Next base: position 34,098,813 of record NC_041339.1, read on the forward strand.
GATCAGTGTCATTTTTATTTACAAAAGCACAAGTTTAGTCCTGGTTCCTTGGAGAAATAGGTCACCAAGCTTCAAGTTAAAGGCCTGCTGGAGTCTCCTAGAAACTCCAATGTTCATTAAACCCCTATATTATTAAAGTGTTGGATTAAATAAGCATACCGCAGATTTTTATATTCTTAGAATAATTTCGGTTCTATGACTAAAGATGTGAAGTTTGTCTTTGAGGTGGCGCTAAAAAAAGGTCATGCAATCGTTATAATACAAAGGATTTATCCTCTGGGGAGCCTGAAAAGGTATTTCTAGCATTAATGATATATGTTGGTGTCCGCTTAAGGAAGTGTACATCCAAAATATCAGTGATACAACTGAATGAAATGCAGCAATTATTATTATTATCGGTAATATATTTCCCCAGTGTGGGATCAATAAAGTCTATCTTATTTTAAAACTAGAGATATGTCTGGAAACGTATTTGTCATCATCATTTTGCATCATTACTGAGAGGGAAGTACACAAGTGTTGCAATGCATTGTATCGTCTGGTTCTTAACAGAAAGTAGTGTCAATGCCATGGATAATTTTTTCTTTCCATTGTGGAAATTATTCAGCCTCTAGAAAATATTCAAATGAAACACCCAGGGTAATCACTGGTTGAACTGCTCACAACTCATTGACAAAAGCCAAGTTAATGCTTTATACTGGGGGGGTCACAAGCACAAAACATTTAGAACCACAGCTTTATGACTTGAACGAGAGCTGAGCATGACACCAGAGCTATGTGAATCACATAAAGAAATTGTAGTTATGGTCACGAAAAATATTTCTCTGGGAACTGTGGAGATTCATACAAAGTTTGTAGCAATCTGGTCAGTATTTGTTTAGTCTATAAATCAACGCCATTTCATTTCCGGTGCCGCCGGAAAATCTGCTGGATGTCCCTCATTTTAGCCGGATGTACGTCACCTTCCGCTTTCTTTTTGTTGTAATTCTAAACTCGGGTGGATTTCTGAGGACTATGGTTAACTGCTCCTCAGATCTCTGCAGGGTAAATCCAGACAGCTAGCTAGACTATCCGTGCAATCTGAACGTAACTTTTGAACATACGTGTTCCCCCAAAACAAGTTCCTTTCAGAGGCTATTTTGCAGAGGCACTGTGGCTCCGTCTGGTGCTCAGCGCCACCCAAGACGATTGTGATTGGTTTAAAGAAATGCCAATAAACCAGAGCACGTTTTTCTTCTATCCCGGAATTTTGTGCGGACTAGCCAGACCCTCCTCTGCAGTGCTTTGGAGGAAGGTCTGGCAATGCAAGACTAGTATTTGTTGAGATGTCTCACCTCAGATCAAGATGTTTGACGAACTGACTGACATCGCTGTCACCCTCCACAGGAGTGCATCCAGCAAGTCTGGCATATCTCAGCACAGCAAAGACTCTCAGACTGTGCTCTCCTGAATTTAAAATGAAAAAGTAATTTGAGTATGAAGTACAGATTCAACGCATTGTCATGAACGGGTTCGTACAATATCGTACGAAAAGTTTCGCACACCAATTTGTATGATATCCTATGAAATTAGGTAGTTGAGTTTAGCTGTCAAAAAGTAACTGGGAGCCTGCTAAATGCAGGGCACCACGAGATGATGGTCCTTTCAGGGGCTGTGGCAGTTGAGTTCAGCCAACGCAAAGTGAGCATCATGCGGCGAAGATGTTTTAATTTATGCACCAAAACAACTAGTTAAGTTTAGGAAAAAAATTGTGGTTTGGACGCACGTTTCCTGTGTCAAAGTCAAATTTCCCTGGGAAGCGAACTCCACTCTCCCGCTGTGTTTTATGACCCACCGATCCACTCCGGTCCACAGCGTTCCTATACCAGCAGTCAATACAGCAAAAAATACGTGGAATACATACCAATTACAGTGCATTACTTTTCGTAGCTCTGTGTACGAATGGTTCATGAGAACAGCCTGGCTGATTTGTATCTCTTCCTCTGTCGGGGGCCACTAGTCTTAAAAATAATACTGAAACAAGTCTTCAAACTCACAGACCTTAGATGACCCATTCTCTGCTGCCCCAGCATGCAACAGTCTTGTCCATATCTCTCTCTCTCTCTCTCTCTCTCTCTCTCTCTCTCTCTCTCTCTCTCTCTCTCTCTCTCTCTCTCTGGTCATGGCTGCATTCCCAGGAGATAGTTTTCCGGACGGTTTTCCGTGAGCAGGATGGGATGAACTCCACATCTCTCACCCGTAAAGAGACAGAGCGAAAAGCAGCTGCCTCAGCACCTGCCGGCCCCCAGTGAAAATCAAAATATCAATAAGCTCTTATAGCATTAAGGAAAATGCCTAAATCTGACACTTTCTCTCCCTCCATCCCCTCCTCTCTCCCTTTGCCAATATCACTCAACCACTTACACTTGGCATGGACCCACTTGAGAGTTTTACATGTACATTAAGAGAGGCTTTCTGCCTCTATTTGTCCTCCTCCGCCTCTTCCTCCTCTCCACTATATCTATTAAGTAAATATACACTGGCTGGGCGGTGACACATAGTCCATCCTCATTCATTTTTGAGCAGGTGATTGACAGGTCTTGAGTTATCGCTCCGGTTAAAGAAGAAGACCGCAGAATAGGATTTTCCTGCCAGTCTAATAATAATGTTAATGTTTTTACATGAGGGAAATCGTGGAAAAACAACACAACTGGTTGTTCCTTTAGAACAAGGTGGGAATCAGTCATGTTTAGATGATCCATCATTGTAAAAGCACCAGTCGACCTCTTGAAAAAGTGCCTTACCAAGGGAAAAAGGGCGAAGATATGATACACATAAAAGGGCTGGGAAAGTGGGCCGAATAAGCAAAAAGAGATATCACAGAGCGAGAGGAGTTTAAGTAGGGAATAAGGTGTGGAAAGGGAAGAATGGCCTAGGGCAGGAAGTGGATAAAGAGAGAGAGAGAGAGAGGTGGTAAAGCTGAATGATTGCTCTGTGAGAATTATTATTGATGATTCAGGCAGTGTGAATTATTAATGGGGAACGAAAAG